>NC_133803.1:28824446-28834446 GCF_043250625.1 Sebastes fasciatus | reverse complement strand
GCAAGTAAACAGCTGAACAACGTCGTGAAGACAACAACGTAATCAACCGGGAATGTGCTCTTTAATGAATTTATGCCGAGTTCACACTACTCAACTTTAGCCCTGCCTTTTTTTTTTTTTTTTTATTATTCACTATCAGTTATTCTGTTGGTTATTTTTCCAATTAATCAATTAATAGTGAAAAATGCCCATCATGATTTCTTATATATATAATATCAAATTTTTTTTTTTGTCCACAACCCCAAAGATCTTCAATTTGAAATGATAAAAAAATACAAAAGCTGTAAATCCCCATATCTGAGGAACTGACATCTTGACATTTTGCTTGATAAATGACCTAGATGATACTGAAAGTTGATAAACTGATAATCACAATTGTTGGCAATTATTTTTCTGTCAATTGACTAATCGTATAATGGACAAATTGTGTCGTTTCTTTCTATTTCAAAATAAAAGCACACTGTTATCAAAGTTAAACTAATAAATTATTAAGTTAGCTGAAGC
Source organism: Sebastes fasciatus (assembly GCF_043250625.1). NCBI lineage: Eukaryota > Metazoa > Chordata > Actinopteri > Perciformes > Sebastidae > Sebastes > Sebastes fasciatus. Next base: position 28,833,942 of record NC_133803.1, on the reverse strand, counting down.
TTAGAGGATCATTTGAGCTGACTAACATTTTATTAGCAATGAAGACAATATTTTCCACTAATTCATGGAGAAAACTATTTTATAACACAGGAAATACACACACACACACACACACACACACACACACACACACACACACACACACTGAGCCGCAGGGCAGGTAGCACCTCAGTTGATGGATAGAGGTCAGAGGTCACTGGGACAGGAATTGGAGAGCAGCCAGGAATTAATGTGTGTGTGTGTGCTATAGGTATGTGTGTGTGGGCGGAGTTCAGGTGTTCATTCACAAACTCTGTCTGACATGACAGACACATGCCACACACACACCTGAACAGATTCAGGTTTCTGATCAATGCATGTTACTGACAAGAATGTAGAATATAATATATTAATTTTAGAAACCAAAGTTATGGATAATGACTTTCTTTGAACCCGGGAGCGAAGCGAGACAAGATGAAACTAGAAATTTGGCCTCCCTGAAATGAGATAATTTTTTTGTATATTACATACCATATATTATATACAATAACTTTCATTACATTTCAAAGCATTTCGTGTTTGCACGCAATTCTCTTTAAAATCCCTCTGATTCATTCCTTCACGCCTCATAATTGTGCAACAGCCAGCATCATTGCCTCCATGAAGTATCAACTTGTTTAATTCTACATTACTACTGACGCATTTTCCCAACCCTGTCTCAGACAAAATTACGTTCCCGTACAACTAAACGGCATTCTCAATTACGTTTTGAGGGAAATGCATTTTCTCCCAGATTACAGTCGCAGTTTTAAACACGTGGTTAACGTTGGAAATTGAACCAAATTACCTGGTAAGGTTTACTAAAAAAACATCAGGATTAAAATAAGTGAACTCTGATTTTTAGTTTCCCACAGGACTTGAAGAGCGATCTTCTGGGTCAATAACAAACGTTTCCCTCGTAACATAATTCACAATGCAGTTAAGACGACATTCACTTGCAGAAAATAGAAATACCAATCAAAACTGCACTTCAGTAGAGTCATTGAGTAACTTTCCTTGTTCCACCGCTGGCAGTTTGGGCCGGGATGGAGGAAGTGTGTGTGTGTGTGCTGGTTGGGGGTGGAGCTCAGATAATTCACTGCTGGCAGGTTGCTTCCTACTGTAAATGATAAATGGATTAGGGAGGAGAGGGAGGAGGACACACTGCTGAGAGAAAGAAAGAGAGAGAGAGAGAGAGAGAGAGAGAGAGACTACGTCCACACAGGAGTGATCACCCACAATCTAATCCCTACTTCATGCTCACTTAGTTTTCTGACAACAGAAACCGCAAAATATGTAAATAAGAACTTAATCAAGAGTTCGGATATCTCTTTTCCACGTACACAATGTTTTCAGGGCTCAGTCTTCTGATTTGATTTTCTTAATGAAGTTTCAAATTGTGTTAATCAACGACAGAGCTGACTTTATTCCCACATTGTCCTGATGCTCACTCAGCTCAGAGAGCGTTCTGGTTTACAGGACGCAACTACAACTAAATTCCTTCATTCCTCAGATGACACAAATTCTTTCACTCCTTGCATACAGTATGTCCTAAATGCTTTTCCTCCTCGACCTTCTGACACTTTTACTGTGTCTCTTTCTTTTTTCAGTGGCTCTTGCCAGCCCGTTCTCATTCTCAGGGCATCACATACCGAGGCTTTTTCACGACGGCGTCAGCGTGTGTTACAGTTTAGCGCCGGTGTGAAACGCACCGGGCGTTCCATTAACTATAATGTAAACCCATCTGCGGCAACAGTTAACGCTCGGAAAAAGTGAGCTGGGAATGACTGTTGAGACGTTGTTTAAAGAGTGAAAAGACACACAACGAGCGAGCGGGCGGAATGGGAGGTGGATGGGTCCAACAAACACAGGGCTTTCATCCATGAGACCGCTGTTCGTGTCCCGTCCGTTAAGTTTCACTTTCACGTTACAATCAGCTGTTCGTTCGTGTCCCGTGTTCACAACTTTCAGTGTCACTTTCACTTTACAAATGTAGTAGTTTTAAGCCCAACCATGTAGTTCTTTCCTAAACCTAACTATAGTTGTTTTGATGCCAAAAAATAAATTGACGCCGATGGGCGTGACAAAGTGGCGGCATGTGACGAGTTGGGATGATGTTGCTCTTGCCCGATGAGCTGCAGAAATCAGTGTGTAGCAGGATGAACAGATGCTGGAGGATGAAGTAGATGGTGGACTGAGATCTGACTGCAAACAGCTTCACACTTTTTTGGACGACACGTCCATCACTACCTGAAACACACACACACAAACACGCACACTTGCACACACTATGGGGGTAGAAAGGGTCACAGAGGACAAGACGTACATATGTAAGTACATGTGATTATTTACTAAAAGTCCCACATGTGTGTACGTGTGTGATTAGTACAACTTAGCCATGCAGACACATGTGCATGCGCATGTATGAATCACATGTGAGCCATCATCCTGTGCAGGGTCACAGAGACTGGAGGCCAGCTCACACTGGATGAGAGGTAGGTTACTCCCAGGATGGGTCACCACTGCCACCAGACAACCATTCACATCTACAGGCAAAGTACAGTCGCCCGTTTACACGCATGGGATTGTGGGAGGAAACCAGGAAATCCTGAGGGCACTCACACAGACCAACACCTTCTCATCCCAACTCGTCATATACTGACGCTTTGTCAGACCCCATGACGCAGTCACGGGCTTCATGTTGTGAATTAAACAAAAACACCTGCTAAGGTTTAGGCAACAAAACTACTTAGTTAAGTTTAGGAAAAAACAACATGGTTGGGCTTAGAATTACTACGTTTGTACGGTGAAAATGGGACTTTGTGACGTTGTGAACACGGGACACTAATGAACATCTGATTGTACTGTGATGCACAGGACAGCGGTCTCCTGGATGAAAAGCCTTGTGTTTGTTGGACCCATCCACCTCCCCTCCCGTCCGCCTGGTGTGTCTCCTTTCGCTCTTAACAGTCACCGCACTCCCGGTGCACATTCCCTGAGCGTAAAATATTGCCGCGGATAGGTTTACATTGTAGGTGATGGTAAGCCTGGTGCATCTCATACAGTCACTAAATGGTGCCTTATGAATACAAGCTAAAAAGTTGATAGCGGCATTTTACCTCCAATAATATATTGTGTGACGCTGGACTTTAGCAATAAAAGATTGCTGCAGAATGTTGAACTGTGACAACGATTTTACAGAGTTTGTCCTCAACATAAGACGTGCCACTTTTAACACAACTGTGCTTCTTTCTTGGTAAACACGCTCACACACACACTTCAATCACATTCCCACCCAGATTCTAACCGCAGGGGAAAATACTTAGCCTACCTTGTGGTTCACTGCGAACGTCATCTCAGCTTGTAAAAGTTTACACACACACCTTAGCTGATCCACCTCAGTGCTGATTAGAGTCATTGCAACGACCAGAGTGTGTGTGTGTGTGATCTGTAATCGTAGCCCGAGGACACTCCTGTGCAACCAAAGCCATGTGTGTGTATTTGTGTAACAGGTGGTCTGACTGTGTGTGTGTGTGCACTGCAGGGCTGGATGGACACTCGTCCCTCACATAAAGGACACTTCCTCTCTCCTTTGTTTACTCCCTCATCACAGTAAACAAAGAATGCTACTTCCTACACACATGCAGGTAGGAAGCGGAGTGGTCATTTCCCTCCGTCAGGTATGTCAGCCCTGAGGCCAGAGCAGAGGTTCAGTGACACTACGAGTGTTTGGTGGCGGAGATCTCTCACTAGACATCGACACAACTCAGCGGAAGGTGGAGAGAGACCACACGTGTGTTTGCAACCTCCGGTTGGAGTTCGACAGCATTTCATTGAACTCGGATCCAACCTGAAAATGAGATTAGCTACTGTAACCCAACTAAAAGAGGAAAGGATGTTGAAACCAAAGCAAGCGAAATAGAGATCAGTGTCTGCAACATCAGTGCAGTGTGCAGTGCATGAATGAGTGTGAAATGTACTGTGGGGATGTTGAATAATGCAACAGCGAAAACAAGCCAAAAGGTTGGAAGCAAGTTTGTTCTAATACCTTAATGGGATTACGTACAAAAACAATTTTATTGCTGTGTGTAGCACCGTCACGCCATATAAAGGGCAGATGAGGTAGTTTGGCACTAGAAACTTTTTCAGAGATTTTGAAGAACCAGGTGGATGAGCAGGAGTAGCGCAAAAAAAGTTTACTGAAACAAACAGCAAAAAATGAAACCTTCGATTTCGATAAAATTCGATAAAACTACATTTAAACTGAATCAAAAGAACATCAAACAAAAGAAAGCTGCAGCCTCACAGCAAGCTGCCAACTCCTTTTCCCCCCCTCTTACTCCAGTGAATGGGATTTTCCTTTCTCAGCCTCACCTACCTGGAACCTACCACCTGCGTAGGTAAGTATAGGGTGAGCTAAACTGAGCAAGCATCCAAATTCACACAGAATAATGAACGTACCACTAATACAAGATCTCTAAGTTACTGCTGACATCTCAATCTATCTGTGGGCACCCATCCATACCAATGAGCACACCAAATATTATCGAATGTCATTTACTGGAGAACTATCTTACCTATATTAGATCTTAACAGTGTCCAGCCCTCCCTGCTCATAAAGCTGTTTGCACTTTCTTTGATTGAGCTGCTGATCTACCACAGCATCCCAGGAAGAACAACAACCAATTCTCCATCCACGCATTATCTGTAACTGCTTATCCTATTCAGGGTCACGGCGGCTGGAGCTGATCCCAGCTGACATTGGGCGAAGGCGGGGTACACCCTGGACAGGTCTCCAGACTATCACAGGGCTGACACATAGAGACAGACGCTCACATTCACACCTACGGGGAATTTAGAGTCAACAATGAACCTAACCTGCATGTCTTTGGACTGTGGGAAGAAGCCGGAGATCCCGGAGAAAACCCACGCTGCAACCAATCCTATGAACCCATAAAACAAACTAACTAAACAAGCCTGTGTCATTTATACACCTTACTCGATAATGTATCACATAAACTGAAACACTGGACTGAAATTAATAATCAAGCAGATACAGAACCACTGTTAATTTTGGGAAACAGTACCCAGTGAAAAGGAAGAAAGGCAACCTTTTCACACTGCATGTTTGAGAGATATATATTTTTGTGGTTTACCTTCTGATTCGACCGTTTTATTGTCACATAAAGACTTTCCCTGTTGTATGAACCGTTGGACTCGCTGTCTCCTCTCCTCTCTGAAAACAGGCGTCTCTTTTTAAAGCTCGAGTGGAGCAGAACAGTAGCCCTTGTTCCCGGCAGAGGTCGCGACCCCTCGCCCCGGCCCGAACCCGATACGCGGCCTGCCAGCTCGGCGGGGCGCACCGCCTGAAAGATAAGGAAGTGGACCACCGGTAGTCCTGGTGTTACCCCCTCACCCTGGGGCTGCCCCGGGGGTCAAACCCAGCACGCCTCACCTTACTCACCTTTTTCTCTCCCTCCGTCTTAAAATCATCTGGGTTTCCACATTTCTCTCTTTTTGTAGTTCAATCATCTGAGAAGTGACATTTATTTTATGCGGTTAGTGTTGATCATTTCCTTCTTAATAATACTGAAAAACTGTTTTTTGACCATTTGAATCCACCTATGTTTGAGTCCTTCTGCTCACAGTTTACATGCAACAACCCACACATCATGAATTGAAGGATCCAACAAATTCATTCTGTTTGAGATGGAAGTTTCTTTTCACAGTATGTTATTAAGTGACACATCATGTAGTGTGTGCAACTTCTTGGCTTTCTGTCCAAAACAAATGGTTTAAAGAGAGAATAGTAGCAAGAAACTTGGCAAGAGAAACAACATTTTACATTGCTTATTGTTTCAATATGGTTACATACTAAATCAGAAAAACAAAACATTTTGCAGACAGGTGTCTAAGAGCTCCTTCATGTAAAGACCAGTTATCAGATGTCATCCAGATATAAGTGTAAATGACTTAAGTACTGTACTTAAGTATAATTCTCAGGTACTTCACTTGAGTATTTCCATTTCATCCTACTTTAAACTGCTACTCCACTACCTTTCACAGAGAAATATTGTACTTTTTACTGCACTAAATTTATTTGACAGCTGTACTAGTTACATTTCAATTGAAGATTTTACTTTAAAAAACATTTGATAAGTTAATAAAAAATCAACACATTGTTAAAGATTGAATCATTTGGTCCCAACCTTTTTGTTTTGTGGCACTTTATCAATAAACCGTGTGTTGGTTGAGGCCCTTTGTCATGTCACTGAGTTGTTAGAAGTTCCACCAAAGAGACATTTCCTCATTAAACTTCTCAGATTGTTTCATTTAAATGAGAGCAAAAAGTCCAAAATATGAATTCATATTTGTGTATCAAAACCTAGTTTCTTCTTCTTTCCTTTCCCATTAACCCTTCAGATTTACCTAGTGACACTTTGGAGCGGCCTGACACCTGAACCGCTGGACTAACCTAACTGTAAAGTAGTTCAAATTAGCTCAACCTCGAGCAGCTACAACAGTAAACAGCTGCGTACACAGTGATGCATCAGTATTAATAATGTCACATAGAATCAGACATCAGTCACAGGAGACCTTTTAATGCACACCCAGTACTTTTACTTTTGACACTTTAAGTACATGAGGCTGATAATACTTCTGTTCTTTTAATTGAGTAGGAATTTAAATGCTGGATGTTGATTTTATTTTGCATTATACTTTTACTCAAGTAAAGTGTCTGAATACTTCTTCAACCACAGACGATGGGTGAAAAGGTTCAGGTTGAAAATATAACGGCCAAAATGTCAAAGTCTTCACGTTGAAGTGAGCAAACGCAAAATCAACAAAAACGTCCTCAGCTAACAGGTCAACACACACACTCTCCATCGACACACACACACACAAGCTCACACACTCCCTGGAGGGAGCTGCTGATGACAGGTAGCGACTCAGACAAGGAGAAAGGAGGAGAGAATCAAAGAGACGAGGAGGGGGAGGAGGAGGAGAAGAAAAGGGAGGAGGAGGAGGAGGAAGGGGAGGTGAAGTGGGTCGGGGGGGATGGACCACTCTGTGTGTGTCTCACTTGTGAATGTGTGTATGTGTGTGTGCAGGCGAGTGTTAAACCTCATTTATCTTTCATCAAAAATGTTTGTTCTATAGTGTTGATTTTTTGGATGAAACTGGACTTTTTTCTCTAACATCTTTATCGTCTGTCTTGCTCTGATATCCACGTCTCTGTCAGTGATGCTCCTGTTGCAACAGAGTTTAGTGATAATACTGATCTGATACTGATACTGGATTCTTCACAGTAGTGAAAGCTGCTTTCTGGCTCAAACACTGAAAAGGAAACTAATACACCTTTCGTAGCTATACTTACAGAAAGTAATACACTGTAGGTGGATGGGTGGGTCAAAAAACACCAGTCTTTCACCCACGAGATCGGTCATCGTACCCTGAGTTATCTTAACCCAAACCACGATCTTTTCCTAAGCCTAACTAAGTAGTTTTGTTGCCTAAACCTAACCAAGTTTTGAAAAGACTGGAGCGGTAATTGACACATGTGTCACGTTTTGGTGGACATTTGTAGGAAAACACACGAAAAATGAGGAATTTCTTTTTGTACGATATCATACGAACCATTGTATGAGGGTACGTCGAGTATATCCTTAATTTTCGTAAAGCTTTGCACAACTTCAAGGTGATCCTCATCATGGTAGAAAATGTCTCTTTTAAAGGCCACAGTCAATTCAAATCAGACAGTTGCGCATACTTCAATTTTAAAGTTTGGGATTTTGGGTCTCCGGATGTGTTTGATGAGTCTTTACTTTCATTTGAACTTTTCTTTTCTAAAATCATGACCACGGTCCAACTGTCCCACAGCTAAAAAATAAATCTAAGTGACGACAGATGGATGAAATCAAACACTACACATCCATACGATGACCCACATTACCTAGTTATCACCCCTGTCGTGCACTTTTTTAACCCCTTCCCTCAATCATCTTCTCTCGTCTCCGGGGAACGACTGAAAACTTTCTCTCTCCTCCCTCCTGCTGCTCGTTGGAGTGCTGGGTTTCCAGGAAAGACGGTGTAAAATATCCGACTGCCGCTTCCGTTGTAAATTGACAACCGCTCCCCTGACTGGCAGCTCTTTAACAGCACAGGAAGTCTGCGTCCACCGGGTTACCGGCGCAGGTCATGGACCAAAAAGCTTTTGAAATGTGGAGATTGTTGCTCCTTTGTGAAGTTTTTAGGGTAAAAAGACGATCAAAACTAAATACAAAGGCTTTTCAAATCACTCCTGCAGCACAAACCATTTCTCTATTAACCATCCTTTTTCTCGGTATGATCCAGACACTTGGCAAAAATATGACTACAAAATTCTGTTCAAACCAGAGCCAATGCACAGGAAGTGATACACTTTCTACCACTTTTGCAGTTTCACATTGAAATCATAAGCAACACGAGTACTGGATAAACTTTTCTACTTTTGAACTTGGCTGATCAAATAAATGCCAGGCTGTAATACAATCTTCTACAGCACATGTAACAATGAAGATGCCTCTTTTTTTTGAGGCCGCAAATTACCCAAAGACGAGACTGAGTTCCGACACCTTATGCTGAAAAACAAAATCAACTCTAAAGGAAGGAAAGGAAAGATGATGCAGCTTCTTTTAGACAACTAATAAAACTAATAAAATCTGCAGCTCATGGTTCAAAATAAACATTGTGTTGATGATGATGTTGTTTGTCAGTTCTTCTCGCCACTCAGGCTGGTCTCATACACTGTTCGTAGCTATACCTATGAAAAGTAATGCATTGTAATTCGTATATATCCCACAAAATCTATTTGTATGTAATCAAAGAGCGGCGAATGTTGCGTAGGGAGGAGATCGGAGTGGATGGGTAGCTCAAAAAATGCTGTACTTTCGCTCAGGAGATCGGCGTTCGTGTCCCGTGTGAAATCAGAAGTCAACGTTGATTCATTTTTCACATAACGCCACTTCCGTGGTTATTATAAGCCAAACCACGATCTTTTCCTAAACCTATAAGTAGTTTTATTGCCTAAACCTACCAAGTTGTTTAATGTGGAGACGGAAGTTTATTTTGAAAAGACTATATGAATGTAACGAGCGGAAATTGACACGTGTTGCTGGACATTAGTAGGAAAATAAACGAAAAGGGAGGAATAACTTTCTTGTAAGATATCATACGAACCGTTGTATGAGAACACCATTACGGCACTTAACTTTATCAGAAAACCATGAGCAGATGCAGTAATAAAGTCTGTTTTTAGCCTCAAGTGTGGGAAAAAAAAATTAAGTTGCATTAGTCACACCTTCTTTAATTACAACATCTTCCATACAGTCTGATTTTTCTTTTTATGGAGGATTAAGAGATGACAGTGAACCTGACTGTACAGGGTTTTAATTAAATTTCTCTGTGTGTGGGTGTGTGTATTGTATACATGTGTGTG
>NC_133803.1:28816946-28821946 GCF_043250625.1 Sebastes fasciatus | reverse complement strand
TTCTTCTCACATTTCTTGTTCGACCAGCAGCCGACTGAATCACACTGCTGTGCAGAAGACATCTGACATGTTAGAGTTTCAGTTAAGACTTCTGAGAGTCTAAATGCTTCAAATGTGATGAAAACAGTAAACCCAACATCCGAGCCAAGATGGAGGATCAGTGAGCGCTCTGTTTTAAACTCAGGCTTAATTTATCAACTCATCAGCCCTCAGGCCTTCACACACACACACACACACACACACACACACACACACACACACACACACACACACACACGCAAAGATAACCCGGTGTATCTGGAATGCAGGATGTTGAATGAATCACAGTATAATCACATTAAATATGGACGAAATCCAGTGATCCAACAAATCAATAAATATGAATCATTCAGACATCATTCCATCTACATCTCAGTCTTTACTCTCAGTACTGTAAAAGTTCCTATTAATGACACTCAATGAGAAGGCATCACCTCTGTCCCCTAGTGTTTCTGTTCTGAAGTAAAATGAATCAAATCTGATGTATTCTGGGTCTCCAGAGTGTCTGAGGTTGAAACCAGAGCTGTAATCTGGAGAATAACGCGGCCCGAGGCGCCGCAGGAGGAAGATCTCCATTACAGAAGCTTTTAAAAGCTCAGGATTAGGATTAGTGGAATGGCCCTTTAAGTGTCCGGAGCAGAGCCGCATGGTGCGATGGGACAACAGGACAGGAAATGAGGAAATGCACCTTAGCATGTGTTGCACAGAGTAACAATGAGCCCTTACCGCTCAGATCCAACATCTCAAAAGAAAGATTACTGAATATTTAGAGATAATATTTGTAGTTTCTCGATGTTTTAGCTCATAAACTGGAGTGAAAACTTTAAATTACTACTTTTAAATCATAACAGTAGTCTGCAAATGAATTCCCAAACTTGTTTTATATTCAAAATTGTCAAAATTAACTTGCAAAAATTCAGAACTTGCAATGAAAATTTTTAAATTGTTGTGACAACTCTTGCTTTTTATTTGCACTGCTGTTATATGTTAATGGTTAATGCAAATATGTGTACATTTTTCTTATATTTTTAGTTTTATTTGTATTATTTACTTATATGTCTCTGCACATATTGTGTTATATATTGTAGCATTATGTACATTTACATATCACATACTCCTTTATTTCTGTTTTCTTACATTCTTTACGTTTAAGAGCAACTTTAACAGCCCAATTTCTGATTCAGATTTTTAGTTGTTGATTGACTATGTACAGCTTGTGAATGCACTGCTTTTTGAGCAGCAACAAGAAGTAGGTTCTCTATCTGCAAGCTGATTTTCAAAGAAATTTAATTTCATAGACATCAATTTGAGGAACTACCTCGTGGCTGTTTGGAAGGAAAAAAAATATCCAAAATATGGTATCATGTGGAAAATTGTAGGCCAGAAAGTAAACTTCTTCCTGTCTGATCTTCTTCTTGCCTCATTAGACTTACTTTTTGTTATCATTACTGATACAAATGATGGACAAAACTACTTAAAAAACAAGGTCCAAGTTGTAGTAATGCAGAAGTTCCAGTGATCCTCTCATGGGATTCCCTCAACAACCTGACCTGCTCTTCCTGCCTGAAAAGCTCCCTGCTGCTGTTATTAATGATCAGACTCTCTGTGATGGGAGCTGACAGGCAGGAACGCTCTGACACAAGTATGAGCTGAATGTGATCACAAAGGGAAGGAGAAGGAGGGAGGAAGAGGAGGAGGAGGAGGAGGAGGAAGAGGAGGATGAGGAAGAGGAGGAGGAGGAGGGAAACAAAAAAAGCTGAAAACACCAGGAGAGAGGAGATACATGGCAAACGGTATAATTAAGAGAGAAGAAGAAGAAGAAGTGGAAAGTGAACAAAACTAGAGCTGCAACAACAGTGAAGTGATTTGAATCAATCTGATGTAGCATGGTGGTATAATTTAATACTTTCATGAAGGCATAAGTCTTTTGTTCAGATCATGATTACTTAAATATAATTATTTTGTTAATATTAAGGTTTCTGTCATTTCATCCCTCTGGATCCTGCAGCTGAAACAAATGTGCGATTCCAGTTAAAACCACTTTTATTTAAGTAGGTTTGACTAAAACTGCAGATGGTTTATAACCATTAAAAGGCAGGAAAAGGTCAGGATTCAGTAGTTTATGAGCAGTTAAACTGCAGCTGCTTCTTAAATAATCACTAAAAAATACCAATCAGCTCTAAATATTACATTTATATTCATCATGTCAGTCCAAAGCATTTAATTAATTACAATCATAAGTTCTACATACATTATTTATGTTATACTCTTTACAGGCAGATGAATAGGAAATTAAATGAATTTGTAAAATATTATTTGTGCATGCATTAAAAAAAAAGGGCTAAAACTGGCAAAAGTCAACAATGACTCCTGTCTGAAACACAAACAGAGAGCAAAGTTCAACACACACTAAGTTGTTAACTACTGTAGTAAAGCAAGGTAAAAAAAACAAAAAATAATATTTGAGAAGAGATTGAATTCCTATAATAATAATAAACATAATAACAATAATGATAAGAATATAGTTTCATTCATTTTCTGAGAGATTATGTTTCAAAACTAATTCCCTTCATCAAACATCTATAATAAAACCTGCTGTCTTCTTCAAATGTCTGATATGAAAGATAAGTTTTCATTTTGATGTGTGATGTGTGTATTGGGGGGGATTCCCAGAGCTTATAGCTATTGAATGTCAGCTGGAGATGATTTACTGCTCTGTGAATATAATATGGAACTTTTTAATTATCGAGTTCAAACATGAAGAAACAAAAAAAGAAAAAAATAGCCTATAGATACCTGATCTTTGTTTTTGACAAAGAATGTCACACAAATAGCAGAATGTGAACTTAAAACATGTCGGATTTGATCTTATAATTTACAGGCGTTTGTCTTGGGGTGTTGTAGTTTAAAATATTAAAATGCATAACATGGATTTATTTCAGAAGAGAATTGACAGTCTTTGCTGCAGCTGCATTAGAATAACTGAGGCCTAATTGGATGCATTTTAATTACACTGTAAACAATTGCTGTTAATTTACAGCAGGATTTCAACAGTATTAACCTGTTATTGCTAAAACAGTGCTTTACCTGTTAAATTACGCTCATAGGCCGTTTTTTAACTGAACTATAATGCATTCTTAAAAAACATCACTTTACTGCTGATCAACTGTCTAAAGTATCATCAGTAACAGTTTCATGCAGTATTTCTTTAATTCTGGGACCTGATCTGCTCATGTGAGGCTTGTACATTGTACATGATTGTAAAATCAGTGAATTAGCTTTATTGTTCTTCACTCACATGTTGTTCTGGTTTGCATTCTGTGCTTGTAGCCAGCTAGAGACACACATTTTTGGGAAAAGTGTCAACAAGTCTATTATAGCCTTTTTCCTAACAAGTGCCTTTAATTGTATTTAGTGTGACTATTCCTATGTCTGTAACCTGCTAAGTCTATTCATCTAGGCAAAAAATAATGTTTATTAAAATTTATGTAAAAAATACAACCTAAATAGTGCATTAAAACAAATCAGTAAGATAATGTAAAAGAAAGGTGGAAAAGCAGCTATATAATGTATCTTTAAACAGTAAATTAACTGTAAAATACTGTGAAATTAATTACATATAAGTATTTTTCATTAACAGTACAAAGCTGTAAATTTCAGCGACAGTATAATAATGTTAATTTTACAGTAACATAAAGGCAACCTGCTGCCAGCTCTTTACTGTTATTTTACTGGGAAATACTTAACAGTGTTTATAAATGACAGAAAGAGGCTCCATGATCAGAGTGTTTCTCTGCTGACTCCACGTTCAATTCAACAGAAATCCTCCTTTTAATTGAAGGTGTGAAACTCAACAGTGTGACCGTGTTTCCATCAGCCACAATCAGCCAACACACCGTCCAATCAACAGGTCTAATGGAAACGATCCTCGCTGAGAAAACACACCTGGAACAGCTGGAGAAGGTGCACACGGTGCGCTGATTGGTACGATTTTTTTTTTTTTTACAAATCCAGCTCTAATGGTCAGATATCAGTTTAATCACACAACTAACGAGAAGCTTCAGACCCAAAGTCTGTTAATGACGCATCAACACCTCAACACCACAGCGTTCAGATCTTCAGGGAATTACGCATCCACTAATCTTCATCACTCCATATATAGTCCAGAAATGAACCCGGATTATAGACTTTTTTTTGTTAGATGATATAGAAAATAACAATTTTCTCATATATTGGAGTTTCAGAGGATTAAAGCCACCACATACTACTGATGAGGACAGTGAAAACAGCATCTAAAATTATTGGATCACCACAGTTACAGGACATTTTCACCACTCGCTGCAGGAAGAAAGCACTTTGTATCATGCAGGACACAAGTCATTTCATTGCATTTCACTGTACACTGTACTTTTAAATGCATACGACAAATAAACTTGAAACTTTTTTTTACACCAAAAATAGATCCAACACTATATAGCCTAACGTAAAAAAAATCATTACGCACAAAGTGACTGGTGTGGTAGCTAATACAGTTTAGATCTCAACACAAGTTTGTGTTTAACATCCAGTGTGGATTGAACCCAAAGTCTGTTAATGACGCTTCAACACCTCAACCACAGAGTTCAGATCTTCAGGAAATTACTCATCCACTCATCTTCATCACTCCATATATAGTCCAGAAAATGAACCCGGATTAGAGGCTATTTTTGTCAGATGAAATAAAAAATAATAATTTTCTCATATAAAGTTGGAGTTTCAAACATACTTTTTTTTTTTTTTTTTACACCAAAAACAGTTCCAACACTATTCAACCAACATAAAAAACATTACGCACAAACTGATTGTTGTGATATACAGTTTAAATATTTGCACAAGTTTGTGCGTAATATCCATCTCGTAACCCTTAACCCTTTTCCAGGTTAAAATATAATTCCCTCTCTTCTCTGGAAGCCGCGGAGGGC